>NC_057813.1:101738867-101751375 GCF_018294505.1 Triticum aestivum | reverse complement strand
CGGGAGGCGGCGGCGCCGGCGGCGGTGATGGTGGCTGGCTAGGGTTAGAGTTCGGGCGGGGTCGGGCTTGGTAGGCCGACTGGGTGGGGTGAGCGGCTTATAAAGGTGGGCGGCGGACGTGTCCGAGTCACCCACGGCGGCCCGAGTCGGTTCGTTATTTTTTTTAAATAATTCGAACCCATAGAAAAAGAAATAAAAGAAATACTAAACGGACTCCAAAAATCGCGAAATAAATTTTCCCCGTCCTCTAAAGATAAGCCGGACAAGATGAACATTTATTTGGGGCCTAAATGCTATTTTGAAAAACACGCATTTCCTAATTCAAATAAAATAGCGATAAAACTCCAAAATAAAATCTTATTTGACTTTATTATTAAATCCTCAATATTTATTTTTTTGGGAAAGTCATTTTATTCCCTCATTTTTATAATTGAAATAATTCAAGATAAAATAATTAAAATCAAATGATCCTATTTTCAAAATTTAAGAAAACTCAAATATGAAAATAACGAAATCCCCAACTCTCTCCGTGGGTCCTTGAGTCGCGTATAATTTCTAGGATCAAGCCAAAATACAATAAAATATGATATTCTATGATGATCTAATGTATAACATTCGAAATTGAAAATTTGGGATGTTACAAACCTACCCCCCTTAAGATGAATCTCGTCCTCGAGATTCGGGTTGGCTAAAAAATAGGTGAGGGTGGTCCTTCAATAAATCTTCCTCTCGCTCCCAGGTGGCTTCATCTTCGGTATGGTGACTCTATTTCAAAATGTATGGTGTATTACCTTTTTTGAAAAGTTAAATTTCTTTGAGTTTGATCAAATTTGTAGAGAAATATTTATAAATCCATAATATGAAATCGGCATTATTAGATTCATCATGAAATGAATTTTCATTTTTTTTAATATTGTGAATGTCGATATTTTTGGCTCTAAACTTGGTCAAAGTTAAAGAAATTTGGCTTTCCAAAAAATAATACCCCTTGTATGTTGAAACTGACAGAATATTTTAGCCGGTAGGGGAGATGATGGAGTGTATTTTATGTTTATTTATAATGCGGTTATTTGGTGGGTCTTTCGTGGTGTGATTGTGTGTTATCTGCTAATCATCTCATATTTTTGTACTATATTCATGCCATAGTATCACATGGTAGCGCCTTTTTTCTGGGGGAGTCTGTGAGGGTTGATATGTTTTTATAGGCCGGTTGCGGCTGACTGATTTGAATGTTGGCCCAATCAAAATCGTAAAACCAATATGAAATTAAATACCTCAATCGAATGGAAGCGCTTTAAAAGGTAACATAGATAATTAAATAATTAAATGGGGGAGCTCCTTGAGAAATTTTTGACTCGGTCAAAATTGGGTGACCCCATTGCAAATTAAGCCTCAATTAATTGTGAAGCTTTAAAAATTAGGAAACATAGTGTATTGTATAAGGTGTTTTGAGAAATTGTTGACCCGATCAAAATTGGGTGAGCAAATTCCAATTGAAGATCTCAATTGATTGTGATGCCTCCAATCCAAGGGAGCTTAGTGATATAATATAGTATTAGAAGGGTTGGGTGCGCTTCGCTGCGCCATTAGTGTTGTTGGGTTTCTTCAAAAAAAATCACTCAATTTCGAAATATAAGATGAATTTCTTTGAAAATTCAAATTGTGTAAATTTGATCAAATCTATGGAGAGATATATCAAAATCCATAATATCAAATTGGTATTTTAAATTTATCATGAAATGATGAATTTCCATACCTTTTAGTTTACTATTGTAGATGTCGATCTTTTGGTCTAAACTTGGTCAAAGTTAAAGAAATTTGACTTTCTACAAAACTAATACCCCTTATATTTTGACCGATAGAATATTTAGTTTGGCTGGTGGGGAGATGATAGAGTGTGCTTTATTTTTGTTTATAACACGGTTATTTGGTGGGCCTTTCGTGGCGTGATTTTGTGATCCGCTAACCAACCTATATTTATGTGGGAAAATTTCTGTGTTTGTGGTCATATGTACTACTATATTAGTGTTATAATATCACATGATGGCGCTTCTTTTTTTAGGTGGTGGGAGGGTGCGCGGGATTGATATGGTTTTTATAGGCCGGGAGGCACCGATTGATTTGAAAAATTATTGGCCCGGTTAAAATCGTAAACCAAATCCAAAATTGAATACCTCAATTGAATGAAAGAGTTTCAAAATTAGGGAACATGGTGAATTAAAAGAATTGAATGGGAGAGCTTGAGAAAGTGTTGATCCGGTAAAAATCGATTGGCCCAATTCTAAATTGAATACCTCAACTAATTGTGAGACCTTAAAATTTTAGGAAGCATAGTGCATGGTATAAAAGAATTGAATGAAAGAGCTTTGAGAAATTGTTGACCTGGTCAAAATCGGGTGACCTAATTCTAATTGGAGACCTTAATTGAATATGGGCTCTTTAAAACTAGGGAGCTTAGTGTTATAGAGGATATGTGTTCTTTCTCATGAAGCAGTAGAAGTCCCTAGTTATTATCTTTGCACTAATCCTTTGTGTCAGGTATTACCATTCAAAGAAAAACAATACTTACTATTTTCTAATGAACAAGATCCAGATCTATCATAAAAGTTCATCAGAAGTTCAAGGCACCTCAAACATAATAAAAATTACATTAAGGTCTTTAGACCACCGAAGAACCACTACCACCGAACAAGCCCCCGACGCATTGTTGTTATCGCTCCCCTACCAAAGTTGGCTTGACCTTGTCGATGACAGCCGGGAAATCATCGTGTACGTGCCCAACACCCTAGAGCCGCAGTCGTCGTCGTTGAACCCTTGAATAGATCTCAAGGAACTGATATCAAATCTCGCCATCGTGCATGCACGACGAGAAACCGTCCCAAGGAGACAATATGAATCTTCGTCAAAACTCCATTTGCTACGTCGAGATGGACAAACTCGAGAAAGATTGGAGCCCGGAAGACAAATTCGAAGAAAAGCGTCATCATCTCTGCAAGAATTTTAAAATCCCTAATCTAAACTACTAACCGGAGCGAGGCACCGGGATTCCACTCACCGCTAGTGGCCATCGGAGGGAAGGCACCGGGATTCCACTCACTGCTAGTGGCCATCGGAGCGACGGGCAGAGCGGAGGTGAATCCATGGGCTCACCCATGAATTCTGAAGAGAAGAGTTTGCCCTAGCCGTCAAGGGGAACGAAAGAAAACGCGCGGAGAAAAATAATACTAATTAACACTTGAGTTTCTTTAAGCATTCATGTGATTGAGATTTGAGAGCATGAAAAATGGACGAACCCTGTCTGATACCGTGGCTTAAGCATTCATGTGATTGAGCGTACCCTTAGCATTTTCAATAGTGATTGAAAGCAATTGAATTGATGCAGCTACTATAGATGTGGCGACATGGTGCATCAAATCTGGAATCTGAACTACCCAACAAGCCAGCACATGAACCCCCACTGATGGGGTTTCTTTTCCTTACCTTCACTCGTAGCCTTCTGCAACTTTGCTTCAATGGAGAGAGCGTACGTGCATGACGGCATGGTGCCACTCAAATCAGAGGTGCCGCAAAATGCTTATTTTTAGATTCGGCAGTGTTATTAGTACTAGTAATCATGGTGGCATGTAAGTACGTAGATGCTAACTCTGGTTTAGTACGCAAACAAGATATCCGGCCGGGGTCGTTCGGTTGGTGTGCTCAGAGTCTACTCCGACATGCATAAGGCTCCACTTACTTTTGCGTTACTCTAAGTGCTATCTAGGAGCATATGTTCTTCTCCCGTTCCTAGTGGCTTTCCATCTGATCCTAGATACTTTGCTGTGTGATCAATTAATGTGCAAAGCTCCAGCTAATTCCTATGAATATTTGGCACATGTTCTTCTCCCGTTCCTAGTGGCATTCCATCTGATCCCAGATACTTTGTTGTATGATCAATTAATATGCAAAGCTCCAGTTAATTCCAACGAATATTTGGTATCTTAAGAGAATACAAGAAAATAGCTGCGCAGTGGTCGAATCTAATAACCTTGTGAGAACAGTGATCGGTCACACCTAAAAAAATAATTCCACAACTGGATACCTCGATTACAAAATATCAAATCCATACAATTACATGCAACATACAACCTGATATAAACAGAGCTTATCCGGCTCCATCGTGCCCATGTCTGGCGGCCGGTTGTGCCGCTTGAAGTGTTGCTCCGGCCGTCAACGAGGTAGAGTAAGACATGGGACACACACTGGCTCACGGGACTCGAGGTGCCACCGTCTTCAATGCCCTACTCTTCCTCGTCGGAGCCCGGAGCTTTCACGATGTCATTCAATGTGAGATCGATGATGTATCCGTCTTGTTCGGGGAGGCCGGCACGTCCACCACGACGCGGTTGCGCTGCCCGGGGTTGCATGCCATCCGTTTAGGCGCAGGAGAGTGCGACGCTGCCTCGTTGATGTCGTCCGCGAGGGCTATCGTGGCCTCCCACGTCCTCTACCTTGCACGATGGGCACACCGCACCATACCCTCAGCGGACGGGCCACGGGTGGCCTCATCATCGGCGCACCAACGAAGGGGTTGCGCATTTGCCATGGTGTTCGGATGCTAGAAAGCCTCCGCCGAGACAGCGACGACACGATGCACGCTAGATCCACGCACCATTTCGGCGGACGCTATGGATTCCCGGCGGATTGATTCCGACCCCTGTCGGGCATTCTCTTGCGGGTGGGGTGTACCGCAATGCGGACGACCATCTCCTCCCAGGACCCGGCTAGGATGAGGTCCCACTTCACAGATCGCCTGACGGAGGACTCTAATCTGCTGCCTGCCATGGCGAAGAAGGCTGGAGTTCGCTGGGAGTGAGTTTGGGCAGAGGGGAGGGAAGTGGAGTGTCTAGGGTTTCGTCAGGGGAGTGGATGTGGACGAATACATGTGGGGTTGGGGTTGGCCAACGTGGGTCGAATCCGACGTGGCGGACATGCTCATGCCTCCTCATATCCATCCTAGATTTGAGTTGTATATGAGTGGTGCCAGTCAGCCTAGGCGTTTGAGGCCGGTTTGAGACGCCCGGCTTGATCACCTTTTTTTTACCGGTCAATAACCGGTCCATCCTTCCGACCGTCCATCCAGGCGTTTGAGACAGGTTTGAGGCACCCTGCTCTAGATGCTTTGAGACCTACCAGAAAGAATAGCCTACTCCAAAAATATCTTATAATTTGGGGCAGAGGAAGTACATTACTATATTCTCTACAATTTGGAAATTAAATATCAGAATTACTATGACCATATCAACCCTCGTTTACAAAGGAAAGTCACATCGGAAATTCGCAGCCAAGCCCTGCCGTCCGCTTGATTTGCCTCGCAATTCGCAAGGTAGTTGAATCTCGGGCACAATAAAACAGGAAAATCTCTCAAAAAGCTTTATGTTTCAACAATGAAACTTATTGTTTTTGCATCTAAAAATGCCAAGTTTCAACAAGTTTCAGAGATATAATTTTAAGCAATTTTTTCTGTCGGCGTAGACACAAAAAAATTGATTTCTATCGATCGCTCGTACTAAATATCAACATTGAAACTTAACATATTTTTTGGAAGTTGCCAAAATATATTTAAAATAGATCTTATTTCAAAGCACTGGTCACGACAAACACGAATATGAAATCAGAAGCCAAAATAAAAAACCGGCATCAGGGACCTGAGTGGCCCTGCACTTGTGTGCCGCAAATCCTCGTCCACAGCTGCATGCACGTTAATTAGTGTCACCACTCCTATTTGCAAAACAAACAAAAAAATGTCACCACTCAACCTTTATTTTGATCGGTGACTTCATCTACTCTTTTTTTTTCATCTGCACTTCATTTAGTGGAATACTCCCTCCGGTTTTATTTAGGGCATAATTGGTTTGGTGCCAAAAATTGGCATGCCAATATTTGGCATTGTGCCAAATATTGGCTACTACTTGGTTCGTTACCGAGTTGTCTTGCCTATCTCACATAAAGTTGCCAATAGTTGGCAAATCTTGATATTGCCAATATTTGACAATGCCAACATTTGGCATCAAACCAATCATGTTGTTACTCAGCATATTAGCTTTGACTGAAATCAAACTTTATAAAGTTCGACCAAGTTTGTAGAAAACATTATGAACATTTACAGTAAGAAATTTATATGATGTGAAAATATATGCAATGATGAACCCAAATGGTATTGATTTGGTGGTGCATATGATTTTTTTACAAGCTTGTTGAAAGTATATAAAGTTTGACTTTAGACAAACCTAATATGCGGATTAAATAATAAGGGAGGGAGTATAAAGTTGCGATGTGTCATGGCCAATAAGAATTTGACAATTTGAACTAAGTATCTGCTTTTATTTAGCATAATGAATTAAGTATCTGCCTAATGACACTTGGACTTTACCACATGTTGCGGAATCTCCTTAAAAACGTCCCACATAAAGAAAACCCCGGCAAGTTCCAGTTGAGGCTGCAAGTCAACTTACTTTTCATGGGTTCGTTTCTCACTTGGATCATGTACCTCCGGCCGACTCCAATGCTTTGATATTTGATTCACAAGCAAATGCAACACTTTGCACGATCTTGATTTGAGCATAGAGTTTTTAAAAAACAGTGTTAGCCGCGGCGGAACTGCAACCATTCCCTGATTATCCACTTCGTATGGCGTACACGTATTGCTGCTCGACAGTGGGGCCATTGTAGTGGACAGTCACTTCAATCATAGAAAAGCTTCGTCGCCCCAGCTGCCTTTGCACAAAGTGATCACTTGGATGGCGTCATTCTTCTCATCCAAATCCAGTTTGCAGCCTCTACCACAAATAATGCGACGTTACCTATATAAAAAAACAAAAATAATGCACCATTAGTTGCCCGGATCGTGAGGCGTTCCAGTTGGAGAGCGGTGCTGGAGAATTGGGTACCCCTTCGCTAATGAGAAGGGCACCTACGGCTAGGGTTTTCTGTGCCTACCACCAGCGTTGTGGTCGGTGGAGTCACAGTGGATTTCGGTCCTTGTATGTGGGAAGACTTCATTTTTGTAGGGCCTTAGCATGATAATTTTTTGACTGTCTACTACAATAAGATTTGTCCGGTTTTGATGAAGGTGGGGCGATGACGGCTACTCACCTTTGGTTCGCTCCAGTGCTTCTAGTCCTCACTAGGTGGTCTACGAACCTCAATGTAATTTTTACTTCTGGTGTCTTTTGAACTACCTTGACAGTTGATGATAGATCAGAAGTTTTCCTCGCAAGAAAGAATGAGAGCGGGTGGTGCTATATCGGGACAATGGCATCGGAAGGATCATGAGTGGTGGCCTAATGTCAGGTAGATAGTGAGTTTGTCGCTCCGGTTGTCGCGGTCGAAGGACTCGGTCCCGCTGGTAAGTCGGGCAACACCTCCGGTTGTTTGGCACAACGTTCATGGACTAGGGCGGTCGTCTCATATGATAAGGCTACATGATGTCCAAGTCATGCGACATTATGGCTCGCGTGTGAGTGGGCCGAGGGACGTCGGAGTGGCAACTTCGGGTTCGTTGTACTCCCTCTGTCCCAATTTTTTTTTGAGAACCCCGTCCCAAAATTCTTGTCTTATATTTATTTAGATGGATGTATCTAACATTAAAATGTGAATAGATACATTCGTATGTAGACAAATTTAAGACAGATATGTGTTTTGTGCAACTATTGCCTAATGTTGTGTGGTGCGCGTTTTTGTTGTTTTCGTGTCTTTTGACCCTGTTTTTCTTATAAACATGGTGTTTTATTTGTTTTTTATCCAGATTCCTTGTAAATTAGACCAATCACTGTTTTTTTAAATGGGGCCATATTTAGGTGGGTGCGTCTCCCTCCGGTTTGCCGAGTAGTACTGGAATTCGATAATCGTATTCAAACCCCTGAACTATGGCAGCCAAAAAAATGCAAGCGCGAGAATACTGTGATATTTTGTGTTTGGCTATCACTTGTAAGTTTACACGCAACATGTTGCATAAATGGCTTTTGCTTTGTTGATTAAATAATTAAAAGTTGGTTACCGAAAGCAAGGTATCACAAGGATAATATGTAAAAGCAACAGGCGGAGTTTGGCATGGACAAACATGGAGGGATTAAATTCACCTGCCCGACGAGACTGACTTGGGTCAAGTCATGCATCCATGCAAATATTCTCTTGGTAACTAATAAGCCAAGATATACACAGCGCACAGGTCTAGTGCCCTTAGATGCTCACTAACCTCGCCCATACTTATGGATGACACAAAGAACAATCTAGGAGAGTAACACCTATGTAGATGCACTTAGGGCATCTTCAACGGTAACCCGCAAATTTCCTTCTGCATCCGTCCATGAACAAATAGATGTGGAAGGATACCATCCAATCGCAGTCACATACATTTCGAACCGCATTTCAACTAACAGACTGAAATTCACGCAAACCGATTGATATTCATCGAAATTTGGATTAAATATAGCACAAATGATCCATACGTAGCATGCGAATAAGTCTAGTGCAACAATGTCTCAAATTTGACTACATTAACCAGATGTCCAACAAATTTTTCGTCAATGGATCATGTCGTCCCACACATACTGCTCATTTAGCTTTATCCAACAGTGTGTAGGTAAATACCCAGGCGCCTCCATATCCGCCCCATATTTGGGTTTGATATGAGGAGTGCCGGTCAGCCCGGCGTTTGAGACCCGTTTGAGGCGTCTGTCTAGGTTAAAATTTTATGATTAGGTCGTCCGCTCGAGCGTTTAAGGCGGGTTTGGAGTGCCCGGCCGTAGATGTTTAAGCTACCTACCGAACTCTAGCTCCATATAAGATTCTCAGGCTACAAAAAAAAGGATGACATGATACAGCCCAACATGAGAGAGAAGAGAAGGCATTGTTTCTCTCTTGGGCAACAAAGGCACTGTGCCACACTATAAAAGGCCATGGCTTCTTCTCCTCGTCTGCCATAGCCAACAAACAAGATCTACTAGTGCTACTACACTAGAAGCTGCCATAAGCAAAGAAGAGACAAGAAACAGGACCATGTACCACCATAACAATGGCGAGGTTGCCAGCTTCCACTTCCTCCCGCCCCCAAACCCTTCCTCCTCCTTCACCACCCACCACCACATGAACATGGCCTTGCCACCTCAAGCCTACTTCCCGCCCACCTTCGATCCTGCCGCTCTACTTGCCGGCGACGACGACGTGGCAGCAGCCTTTGAGTTTGACGCTATCCTACTCGAAGAAGCGGCTCACCTCGCCGGCGGCAATGGCTCGCCCAGCTCGGGCTCCGACGCCGGTGGCGGGAACTACCTCCAGGTGGGCGGTCCTGGCGCTGGATTTGGCGCCGCAGAGGAGGAGAGGCGGCGGCGGCGAATGGTCTCGAACCGGGAGTCGGCGCGGCGGTCGCGCATGCGCAAGCAGCGGCAGCTGAGCGAGCTGTGGGCGCAGGTCACCCACCTCCGCGGAGCCAACCGCCGCCTCCTCGACGAGCTCAACCGCGCATTGCGCGGGTGCGCCGACGCCCGCCGCGAGAGCGCCCAGCTCAGGGACGAGAAGGCCAAACTGAATGAGAAGCTCGAGCAGCTGTTGCAGCAATCGGCACCGGAGAAGAAGGCCGCCTCCTCCTCCCCTCCGGCCTCGAGCAATCACAGTGGCCGCTCCTCGGAGCCATGCAAGAGCAGCACAGCTGCTGCAGCTTCTATCGAATGAAATGTTGTTTTTACTCATATATATTATCCACCCAAATTTTTAGAGGATAACTACTACTGTATCAATAATAAGATTATAAGAGCATGTGTTATTGAATAATGATAAATGATTATTTAATGGCGATGGCTGGGGTCATGCATGCATGCACCCTGTAATCAGTTTCCCTATCAGGAATATGTTTTGTGTAACAGGTTTTGGTACTTATCCTGTGTCGATAAATTAACATGGATAGGATGTAGTGCTATATATTTGCAAGTTGCAAAGCTTGTGATGAATGAAACCAATACAACAGTAGCAAGACCAAAGTATGAGAGTGAGAGATCAAGGAAGGATCAAAAACCGGTGAGAACGACAAGTGTTTAGCTTTCCATAATGCGGGTGAACTACAAGGGGAAAATATATAGTGCATTCCACTTTTCTTTATGAAATTTAATGATTATTATTTTGAAATTTGCCTTCCACTTGATGATGTCATGAGTTCAACTTGTATGTAGTGCTTTGTGATTGCTAATGTATCGTCTACTTCGTTGATGCCGACTTACGTACCTACCAGCTGCTTTTCTTGGGCAGCTAAGTCGCCCATAGCATGCTATAGTTTTGCAATGTTGTATCGAACAAGGTTCGACATATGTATCTAGCAATTTTGGCATATGAATGTAGCATCAAGATCTCACAACATATCCTATTCACTGAGATGCTTGTGGGATATGTTCCCAAGAATCTTGAGCAAAAGCACAGTAACATGTGCATGCATGCCGCAAAACAAATCTATGCATGCATGCTTTTTCACAATATATAAATTCCATTGCCATGTGCATGCATAGGTGTGAATGTTTTGTTAATCCAAATGGACAATGAGCTTCAGGAGTTGGTATTGCAGCATGGAAACCTTCAAGCACAGGACAAGTGGATTTGCCAAGGGAAAATGCCTAAAAACTAGGAGGAGGCATATTGTCTATTCAAATGGTTGTGGAAAAAAAAAATTGGCTACTCCTGGATGACAGTGTCAACACCAAGAACCTTCCTAAAAAAGGTCCATGCATCTTGGCTGTTACGATTGTGCTTTCTGTAATGAGAGAACCGAAGAAACTTCAGTGCACCTATTCTGGGATTGTTCTTTTGCTCAAGATTGTTGGATGATCAGTATACCTTCCAAACAAACAGGTACTTCCATCTATATATGATGAAGCAATTCTCACCAAAACCTGCCTGGAAACTTTGCCATGGACATCATTAGTTTGGGCTGCTGGAGAATTTGGAACTAAAGAGAAATGGCAAGATTTTCAGAAGAGAAGCTCGGAGTGTAAGTGTTAGTGTAATGCATCATTATTCTCAGTTGAAGAAAAGAAAAGGAATCAAGACAGAGAAGTGCCAAAACAAATCCAGAGACAGGTGATCCATTGCAAGTGCAAGTGTTGGTGCAAGTGTGGGTTCAGCATCAGCTCACTGGATACCAGTTGCCAGGGGGTATGTGTGAACACAAGGGAGAAAAACTTCCCACCAGGGGTGAGATGCTCACATCACACAGGGCCCAAGCAACAGCGCTCAAAAGAGGCAGCGCACGGTGGAACAAGCACCACTGCACTCGATCCACTATGCAATGTTTAACTACGCGGTGGTGTGGACGTGTGGTGGCAACGGAGCTTTCCTCAACTCAACAAGGGGGAACAGCATGAAAGTGCAGGAGCACTTCAACAAACCGAACCAAACCATCCGAGAGGAGCCAACTTGCAGTTGCATGAAAGATGGGAAGGGAAGCTTCAGTTTGCTCAAGTTTCAGGTGGTGCTCCAGGTTGGAAATTAAAGCTTGCCATGGATCGACGTCACGCAGATCGATGCGCCGGAATAATCGGGCATTATAGGCGGTGCAGTGTCGGCACCGGGAACAGAATATCTCAGGACAATATACCGGTGCCCTTCACATGAAAGGGTTCAGCAGAGGAGCAGGGAAATATGCAAAGCCCGGGGACGTGACCACTGATGCAGGTAAAGAGGTTGAAAAAACATCTCTCTGGAGGAATAATATCGATATCAGTATCACTGTATCAGTATGCTGGCATAAAAGTTGGAAAAGAAATCGCACAGAGGTAGTAGAATAGAAGAAGCTAGTTATCACTATGCCCGTCGACAATTAAACGTGTAAACGGCCACCAAGTAACTGAAATTCCGGAACAGTTGGAGCAAACAGAGAGCAATTGCGCCTGCTTATTCAGTGGTCACAGACAGGCGCATCTCCTGTCCACGGGATGGTGAAACTGGAGCAGGAAAAATGTTGCATATGCAGCAGCTCCACTGACAGCGCCAGAGCGGAGCCAGGAAATCAACTTCACTTCTGCTTCGGTACACCCCCCTTAAACACATCAAGGGCTGAGATTCACCCATACCCCTTCACTGCCAGGGGCACGATCGTCTTATGTAAAAAAAATTGGCCCCGCGCGTCCGCGGCGATACCCCCGTGCACCTGTGTATACGCGGCTGCGGGACGAGCCGAGCGGCTTGGCAGTCGTGAGGGCGCGAGCCGAGCCGAGCAGTTGGCAGCAGTGAGGGCGTGTTTTTTTAAAAAAAGTCGGCGTTGACCGGTGGGGCATACGCGTGGACGTGGCGCGGACGGCCGTATCGTCGTGCAATAACTGCATTGCAGTAATGGCGGCGTGCATGCAGGCGCCGACTACTCGCGGCAGATCTCGTGCCGCCCGCCTGGTAGCCTCGTAGTCCGCGCCCTCCACTGCCGCGCGTGCGGTGACCGGGCGCCTGCCGCCAGCCTTCCGCCTCGGGCCGGCAGTAGACGCGACCGGTCGGC
>NC_057813.1:101734671-101738580 GCF_018294505.1 Triticum aestivum | reverse complement strand
CCAGACGCCACCGACGCCTCGCCTGCCGCGACGCGCCTTCACGGGCCGCTGCTGTCTCGCTTTGACACGGCACCGCTGTCGCATGTGCCGCCAGCCGGCCGCCTCTTCCTCGGGGCACGCGCCACCGATGGCTCGCCCGCCCACCTTCCTCCCCCGCCTTCTATAAAAGAGCGCGCCACGCCGTGCCATCTCCCTCGCCCCGCCCATCTTTCTTCCTCTCCTCGCCCGCCCATTTCCCTCTCCTCGCCGGCAATGTCTTCCAGCGATTCCGACGAGGGCGCGTGGCCGACCGGCGTCTGGCCGCTGAGCCTCACCATCGCCGACACGGAGCTTATGGCCCGGTACGGCGTGTTGGTGCCGCCGGCAGCCAAGGTGCCGGGGCCATGGCGGATCGGGGCGAACGGCATCCCCACCATGGGACCGCCGCCGACGAGGGAGCAGCTTCGCGAGTTCCTTGGCGGCCGGTACAACCGGAGGGCCCGACGCAAGTTCTGGCGCGGGAAGAACTTCGGCATCGTCCTCGGCGCGTTCAGGGACGCGGCGGCCGGCCGCATCGTCGGGGACATTACCGGCGAGGCCGGCACTTCCCGTGGTCGCCGCCACGGCCCACCTCCAGCCAGCCCCACTGCCCCGGCACAGCAGGCGCCCCCTGCCCCGGCGCTGGTCGACATCCCACCGGCGCAGGCCGCCCTCGCGCAAGACGGAGACCCCGACAACACGCCGGGGCTACTTGCGGTGCTGGCCCGGTCGGCAGAGCAGGCGGCGGCGGCCACTCGTGAGCGGCTAGCAGCCATAGCGGCGGTGCAGGAGCAGCAGGCGCGGGAAGACAACTGGTGGGATTTTAGCGACGACGACGACGACGGCGGCGACGGCGGCGAAGGAGAGGCAGGCAGTATGGCGCCGGTCGTCGACCTCACCGGCGCCAACGACGACGAGTAGTCTAGTTTTAGGGTATTATATTTAAATTTCGGTATAAGTTATGTAAGAGCAGTGCTTGGTTATGTTTAGGGTTATGTAAAATATTTTGAAATATGAATGAACTCGGAATGGTTTATCTGGGGAAAAAATCCGTATGTTTAATTTGATGTTAGTCATGCAACTTGAAAAAATAAACGGAAACATGAATTTCGACGGTACGAGACGATACTCGACACACAAATTGTAGAAAAATCAGTCGCAAAACGCATGCATGGGGCCTTCCCTCATACCCGAAGGGTGTCCGGAGAACTTGTCATGCATGCACAGCAAAAATATATTGTGTCACGTCCGGGGTGTGGTATGTGGTGTTTTCACCTAAATATTATAAAAAAATCTTGAAGCGATAAAAAAGACAGAAAACTTTTCATGCATCCTACTGATGATGGTGGAACACTATAAAAAATGTGGGTACATTTGAAGGCTGTCGGAAAAAAAACTCCTTTCAGACGGGGCCTTCGGTCATGCCCGAACGTTCTCCGGAGAAGGAGGCCAATTTTTTGACATATTCAGAATGACCTCAACTTTTGCAAGTGAGTTGGTATGCCCACCCCCACAGTGAATACAAGATTTGAACGTATTTGGACATGAAAAACATGTTGGGTCACGTCCGGGGGTGTGGTATGTGGTGTTTTTGCCAAAAAAATTATAAAAACTTCATAAAGTAAAAAAACCCAGAAAACTTGTCATGCATCATACTGATGATGGTAGAACACTATGGAAAAAAATTGAGTTAGTTTCAAAGATGTCGAAAAAAATTTGAGTTGGTATGGTCACCCTGACATTCAATCCAAGAATTGAATGTATTTGAACACCAAAAAACATTCATAAAGCGATAAAAAATATTTAAAACGTGGCATGCATCCTAGTGATGATGGTGGAACACTATAAAAAATTATAGAAGGCAAAAAAATTAAGTCCACCTGTGCTTGGACGTCGCAACTGCGCTTAATCGGTCCGGCCCGATCAAGCCGGGTGACAAAAGGGCCGGCCTTTCGGCCCAGCTACGGCCTGCAGCACAGGCCAACGGCACAGCTGCGGGGCGGGGCAGAAATCTTGGGAGTTCGAAATGGTGGTGGGAGCTTGGTATATAAGCCGGTGGCGGCGTCGTTCGGCGGGCGAGGTGGGACTAAACGTTAGTCCTCACCCCCGCCGACCCTACCCCCGCACCGCGCGCACACTTAATGGGCCGGCCCAGGCGCGCCGTCGCGCACAGTCACTGGGCCGTCGCGCACAGTCAAGACTTTTGTTTTGTTTTTTTAAAAAATAGTATTAAGTTTTTTAGTTATTTATGCATGGCTTATACTATAAAGAAATTCTATAATTAATAATAATCCATACGTAATATAGAATTGTTAACTATATTTATTATAATAATAATGAGTTGTTTATTAAAATTTATACGAAAAACTAATGAGTATTTTATAATTACTTGCTAAAACAATAATGAGTTTTATGATAATTAATTGATAATGAGTTTTTTTTGTAATGAATATTTTAATCAGTTATTTGTGTCAACTAGTAATTACATTTTTAATATTTATGTAATGTTAATTCATATCTAAAAAATATTTAAAATATATGCAAAGTTTAGTACTGTAATGTGTTGCATTAACGGCTAAATGTGTTTACATAATAATAATGCGTTGTTTTTTAATTTATAAGCAAGAATAATGAGTTTTTTATTACAATTTATAGGTAAAAATAATCAGTATATTTTTAATTTTTTATGAGTTTTGTGTTAATGCCTAACATTTTGCGGCTTATTAAAAATTATTAATTAGTTTATTAATATAACTAATAATTTGGAAACGACCGTTCATAAAAAACTCTACTTGACATAGAATTTATTAAGTAGTTAAATTTAAAACAGTACTTAATACAGAATTTATTAATTAATTATATTAAAAAGAGTATTTAATACAGAATTTATTTCGTGTTGAAAATATACATATGAAAATTTTACTATTGTTATTTCTGCGCGAATTGACGAGCTGATATTAAAAAATAAGATAGTAATAATGTCAGTTGACTTTAGTTAAAGTCACATAACATTATTACTACCTATTTTAATAAATATCTCAAAGGCGGCTATATAAGCCAGTCCTGGCGTCCCTCGGCGCGCGAGGTGGGACAAGAAAAGCGCCCCTTCCACCTCCCCCTGCGCCGTGAATCGTAGGAGCAAAAAAAAATCATGACAAAAAATAAGCCCAGCTGTGCTTGCAAGCCGCAATTACGCTTAATCGGTCCGGCCCGATCAAGCCGGGTGGCGAAAGGGCCGGCCTTTCGGCCCAGCGACGGCCAGCAGCACAGGTAACGGGGCAGTGGCGGGACGGGGCGGGAATCAGAGGAGTTCAAAATGGTGGTGGGAGGTTGGTATATAAGCCGGTCGCGGCGTCGTTCGGCAGGCGAGGTGGGACTAAACTTTAGTCCTCACCTCCGCCGACCCTGCCCCCGCACCGCGCGCACACTCAATGGACCGGCCCAGGCGCGCCGTCGCGCACAGTCACTGGGCCGTCGCGCACAGTCAAGACTTTTGTTTTGTTTTAAAAAAATAGTATTAAGTTTTTTAGTTATTTATGCCTGGCTTATAGTATAAAGAAATTCTATAATTAATAAAAATCCATACATAATGTAGAATTGTTAACTATATTTATTATAATAATAATGAGTTGTTTATTAAAATTTATACGAAAAACTAATGAGTTTTCTATAAGTAATTCCTAAACAATAATGAGTTTTCTGATAATTAATTGATAATAAGTTTTTTTGTAATGAATTTTTTAATTAGTTATTTGTGTAGATTAGTAATTACATTTTTAATATTTATGTAATGTTAATTAATGTCTAAAAAATATTTAAAATATATGCAAAGTTTAGTACTGTAATGTGTTGCATTAACGGCTAAATGTGTTTACATAATAATAATGCATT
>NC_057813.1:101730674-101734317 GCF_018294505.1 Triticum aestivum | reverse complement strand
GTTAATGCCTAACATTTTGCAGGTTATTAAAAATATTAATTAGTTTATTGATATAACTAATAATTTGGAAACGGCCGTTCATAAAAAACTCTACTTGACATAGAATTTATTAAGTAGCTAAATTTAAAACACTACTTAATACAGAATTTATTAAGTAATTATATTAAAAAGAGTACTTAATACGGAATTTATTTCGTGTTGACATTATACATATGAAAAATTTACTATTGTTATTTGTGCGCGAGTTGATGAATTGATATTAAAAAATAAGATAGTAATAATGTCAGTTGACTTTAGTTAAAGTCATATGACATTATTACTACCTTATCTGATAAATATCTTAAAGGCGGCTATATAAGTCAGTCCTGGCGTCCCTCGGCGCGCGAGGTGGGACTAAAACAGCGCCCCTTCCACCTCTCCCTGCGTGATAAGGACCGAACCTCGATGGCGAGATCCGATCTGTTGTTGCGGCCCGACCTTTCACGGTACTCCACCTCTAGCAGTAGTAACCTCTCGCCCGTGGACGCGATGTACACGAAGTAGAGGGTTTGAACCTTACGGCTCAGCACGAAAAAACCAATCTCGACGATGGTACTCACGCATAAAACAATTTCCACGAAGAGAAATTGCAACACAGAGGTTTTTCTAAAGCTTCCTCCAAAACTTAGGGATTTTTAGACAGCTTTCCCCAAAACTCGATACGGGTATTTACCCTAAAAACACATCGTGTCTATTTTATAAAATAACCTCCCCTTTACATCAGATGCACACATGACTTTTATATCTGTAGACTATCTATCTACCTAGACTTGGCCCTCAAGTTGGCCGTACCTTCTATCTCTTGACCCTTGAATTAAACAAACGAAAAAAAACTAATTTAGAGTTTTCCATATCTAATCTTGCCTTTTACATCTCGGCAAGATCTCAACTGTCTAATTAAACTACAGGACCGACGGAAACTCTAGTTATTCTGTTGATGCACCTTTGTACGTGGTAACAAGAGGAGGACCCCATCCAGTAGCGCACAAGGAAAGGAACTTTCGAGTCAGCAGAGTCCTGGCCGTGTATCTATTCTCTGATGGACGTGGAAACATAAAAAAATAACATATTTTATTTCCACATGCACTAGCACATGTACGGTTTTGCTGCAAACCTTTTCTTTCCTCATATGTACGTACATCTTGGATTGCATGCATGTGTACTTGGCTCAATGAAAACAAAACCGTTTTTATATTGCTTTGATCCATGGCATAGTCACGGACTCCAACTTTGATTGATCCGCATGCAAAATAGATGGCGCCCAATTCTTGCAGATATGCAGACGAATAGGTCACAATAATACGTTCATCCTCAACTTTGCATTGCTTCTCATTAATCTTCAGATTCTGCATAACTAAAACATCATTAACGGCTGGATCAATAACTAGATTAATATTGCTAATGATCGGTGTGCTCGTATCATCCTCTCCCCCTTGAAACGAAACCGTCCTCGGTTTCGGGTTGATCTCTGCAATAGAACTGTTATTTGTAGACGGAACGATGACCGTCAAATTTGTAGCACCTTCGACCTTCTTCCTTTCTTGTTCTTTCTGCTCTTTCATCTTCTCGAGATGTTCTTTCCTCCAGGAATTAAAACGCTCCTGACCCATGGGCACTAGGTCATACTTCTTACCCTTCTTGACGGTATATGTATGTGTTTGACAATCATACTCAACATCGTGCTCCTTGTACCATGGCTCACCCAACAATAAGTGACATGAAACCATCGGAGTTGGAATCACGTCACACAAAACCGTGCAAAAGTATTTTCCCAATGAAAACGGTACGTTGGTTTGATGTGTGACACTGACCTCTTCATGACCCCAACGGAACGAGTATGGTTGTGGGTGTGGTGTCATTGGTAGTTCCAACTTCTCCACCATCTCGATGCTTGCCGCGTTGATCAAACTCATGTGGTCAATTATCATAGCACATGATCTCTCTTGTACCACAACACGAGTATGAAAAAGTCCATACCATCGGCCTTCCTCCTCCAATTGAAATCCATAGCTTAACTTCCATGATAAACTAGTCATCTTCTGCACAGTGTCGTGAACAACCTTGCTCTGATACCACCTGATAAGGACCGAACCTCGATGGCGAGATCCGATCTGTTGTTGCGGCCCGACCTTTCACGGTACTCCACCTCTAGCAATAGTAACCTCTCGCCCGTGGACGCGATGTACACGAAGTAGAGGGTTTGAACCTTACGGCTCAGCACGAGAAAACCAATCTCGACGATGGTACTCACGCACAAAACAATTTCCACGAAGAGAAATTGCAACACAGAGGTTTTCTAAAGCTTCCTCCAAAACTTAGGGATTTTTAGACAGCTTCCCCCAAAACTCGATACGGGTATTTACCCTAAAAACACATCGTGTCTATTTTATAAAATAACCTCCCCTTTACATCAGATGCACACATGACTTTTATATCCGTAGACTATCTATCTACCTAGACTTGGCCCTCAAGTTGGCCGTACCTTCTATCTCTTGACCCTTGAATTAAACAAACGGAAAAAAAACTAATTTAGAGTTTTCCATATCTAATCTTGCCTTTTACATCTCGGCAAGATCTCAACTGTCTAATTAAACTACAGGACCGACGGAAACTCTAGTTATTCTGTTGATGCACCTTTGTACGTGGTAAAAAGAGGAGGACCCCATCCAGTAGCGCACAAGGAAAGGAACTTTCGAGTCAGCAGAGTCCTAGCCGTGTATCTATTCTCTGGTGGACGTGGAAACATAAAAAAATAACATATTTTATTTCCACATGCACTAGCACATGTACGGTTTTGCTGCAAACCTTTTCTTTCCTCATATGTACGTACATCTTGGATTGCATGCATGTGTACTTGGCTCAATGAAAACAAAACCGTTTTTATATTGCTTTGATCCATGGCATAGTCACGGACTCCAACTTCCATTGATCCGCATGCAAAATAGATGGCGCCCAATTCTTGCAGATATGCAGACGAATAGGTCACAATAATACGTTCATCCTCAACTTTGCACTGCTTCTCATTAATCTTCAGATTCTGCATAACTAAAACATCATTAACGGGTGGATCAATAACTGGATTAATATTGCTAATGATCGGTGTGCTCGTATCACTGCGCCGTGAATCGTAGAAGAAAAAAATATTGATGCAAAAAAAATAAGCCCACCTGTGCTTGCATGCTGCAACTGCGCTTAATCGGTCCGGCCCGATCAAGCCGGGTGGCGAAAGGGCCGGCCTTTCTGCCCAGCTATGGCCTGCAGCACAGGCCAACGGGGCAGTGGCGGGGCGGGGCAGGAATCAAAGAAGTTCGAAACGGTGATGGGAGGTTGGTATATAAGCCGGTCGCTGCGTCGTTCGGCGGGCGAGGTGGGACTAAACTTTAGTCCTCACCCCCGCCGACCCTATCCCCGCACCGTGCAAACACTAAATGGGCCGGCCCAGGCGCGCCGTCGCGCACAGTCAATGGGCCTCACGCACAGTCAAGACTTTTGTTTTGTTTTTTAAAAAAATAGTATTAAGTTTTTTAGTTATTTATGCCTGGCTTATAGTATACATAAATTCTATAATTAATAAAAAACCATACGTAATATAGAATTGTTAACT
>NC_057813.1:101719808-101729444 GCF_018294505.1 Triticum aestivum | reverse complement strand
ATGAGTGCGTGTGGAAAATTTTAGGGATCCACGGGCTGAGTCCAAAAAGAGAACGCAGTACGGGGCTGACATCGTTTATATCCGATCAGTGCCGGTTGCATGGGTGGTACGAGGTGGCACGCATGAAACGTCACCCAAATTTGGGATGCAGTGGGCATGCCCAACTTAGGGCCCCACGCAAAAGTTGAACGAATTCGGACACCAAACGCACGTTGCGTCATGACCGGTCAGTGCTTTTGGTGCGTTTCACGGGGAAAACCATAGGAAATTCATACGATGCCGAAAAATTATGAAAACTTACAGGCATG
Organism: Triticum aestivum; assembly: GCF_018294505.1. NCBI lineage: Eukaryota > Viridiplantae > Streptophyta > Magnoliopsida > Poales > Poaceae > Triticum > Triticum aestivum. Next base: position 101,729,136 of record NC_057813.1, on the reverse strand, counting down.
ATGGCCCTGCCGATGAGTGCGTGTGGAAAAAGTTAGGGGTCCACCGGCTGAGTCCGAAAAGAAAACCATAGAAAATTCAAACCATAGGAAAATTATGAATGTTCCATTAAAAAAATGCATTAATATTTTCTGTCGTTAAAAAAACATCGGAGATAATGGCTCTCTTTTTGAAGAAAATGCATGATCCATGTGAACCTTCACAAGCTCTGAGCAGGTGAAGACTCACATCGATCCTGCATATCCTCCAAATAGAGTCCCACAAACTGAGATGTTTGTGCATTGACAAAAAGAAAATTATATAAAGGGGTGAACGGCGCGCCGGCTTAGCGATGTGGTATTAAACTGAAATGTTAAAGTAGAATGCATGTTTTTCATAAATGCATCGTGGGCCAGCCGGCGGTTGTTATACGGGACGGGCGAAGTGGCCCACTACGGCGTGACCACGTATATGACGCCGTACGTGCGTGCATGGCTTGGAAACCACGCCGCCATTACCTCGCCCCAGGACCGCCTAACCCCGTCGCCTCCACGCACGCCCTCTCCCTGGTCCGACGGTCACACTGTCGTGGCCGTCCCAACTCCCGTCCCTGCCGGCCTGACGGCGGCCATTCAGTCTGGCATCTGCGCGCGCGACTTGGATCTCAATCCCGGCCGTGCCGTCTCGGCAAAGTTGCCCGCACCCTAAACCCTAGGACGGGCCGTCGGCCAGTGCGCTGGTGTGGGCAGAGGGCACGCGGCTGCCATGACTAACCCACACCTGGTTGGGGTTAGGCAACGTGGGCTGCCGGTGCACGTCGAGACGCCAGAAGGTATGGTATTAAACCATCACTTATGTAATGTTTTTTGAATCTCGTAAATATTTAAGTAACTGTCATCTTATTTAGAATGCAAGAATTGGGAGATGTGTACTGCTCGGTTGAGAAGTGGTGCGAATTGGTGGGAAAGTTCACACCGAGACAGCGCATGATGCTACGTGGCACAAATTTAGACAGTATGTTGAGAATTCCTTCAGTGAAAATAAGGAAAAATTTATTGGAATTTATGATTACAACGTATGATAGTAGTAGAAAGCGATTTATTATTCGGCCAAATACTGACGGCATCAGTTTGCTTAATGAAGATGTTTATGCCATATTCAGGCTACGTAACGAGGGTGATGATGTCAGTAGCATGATAGCAACAGTACAACTAGATGCCAAAAAAAATTGTTCCGGATCGGTTTCTAGACAAAAGAACAGGCCTAATCCTCATCGATGAGTTGATAAAAAATATTGTTGATACTCAGTCATATGATGATGATTTTGTGAGAAGGGTCGTACTGGTTCTTTTGGGTACAGTCTTAGCACCACAATCCACCAAGTTTGTTCCTTATCGTTATTACAAAATGGTGGAGGACGTGAACGCTATCAAGTCATACAATTGGAACGATTTCACATTGGTGGTGTGCATGGATGCTATTAGAAAATCGGTCGAAGATCTTGAAAAATTCAAGTGGCCTATCGGGAACTTGGCTCTTCTTCAGGTACAAGTCATTTCGTAATAGTTGTATGTACATATAATTTTTATGTGATCTATGTGTCTGACTAGTTGTGTTTACTATCATGCAGTATATATACTGGGAAAAAGTTGAGCCAATTGGTGTGGATACATTTGATCATTTGTCTCGTGAATACCCACTAATGCTTAACTGGTCAGAAACGGAAGGGAAAAAGCAAGACGACTATGACAACATGCACGGGCGAGGCACCGGCAATGTGAGTCAATAAGTATAGTCCTTATTGGTTGCACGTATTAATTAAGTATATTTGTTATTTAATTTATTTTTTTGTTTATTGTACAGATTGAAAACTGCATTAGCGAAGAGTACAGACGTGCTAAGGTAGCACGTGAAGGGACTGTTCCACCGGAAGAAACGAAGAAACCTAAACCGAAAGGTGGTGGCAGGAGTAGAAAGCCAAGCACGTCCGCGGTTTCATCGAACACGACTTATAGTATAGACCGTGTGATGACATACATAAAGCTGCTTCACAAGGAGGTTCTCAATATACCCGAAAGATGTGCACAGGTAATTTAGAAGTTATATTGAACTTGTTTTAATTGTTCAACTACTTATCGTGTTTCATTTGTGTTTGCAGATGGTAATGGAAAGGTTGAACACGGATGGTGTGCTCTACAAACCCAATAAGAGGGACAACAATGATGAATTTGATAATGTAGGTGAAGGAGTTGGGATGTAGAATGGCCAGTACAAGTCATCAAAATATTGGCCAGATATTGATTCACCTACCGACGTAAAGATAGGAACATCTTTCACAGGTATCAATGATACATCCGTGCCCGTTGATGACACGGGTGCTCCGGCGACGACACCGGCTAAAGGTGAAGCTACTGATCCTTTCATTATAGATGATAATGGAAACTCTCCATCTTCGGCATCAACTGTACGTACAAAAGACTTTTCGTCTATGTCCCGAACCCCGCAGAATGAAGATATTTCTGGTGAGTCTATGGATGCTTTGTCACCAACAAAGTCCGAAGACAGAGTTACCCGGCAGAGAGCAACATAGGTAATGGTGAAGGCAGTCAGGAAAATGATGGTAAGCGCAAAAGAAAAAAGTTGAAATATTGCCAATCCCCCTACGACATTCTCATTACCCGCAAGAAACGTGTTAAAAAAATAAGTCAACTACTACTTTATAATTCATTCACGCATTATGTAAATTTTTTATTATTTTTAATGACTGCAGCTGCATTGTTTTAGATCTGTTTGCACCGTCATCACATTCAATTCTAGCAAGTTCTCTTAATATGACTCCGGGTCACATAGAGGCAGCCAGAGCTTTTGTTGAGACTCTCGCATCGACAAAGAATCATGCACACCGAACCGTGGTCGATGTGCCGCCACCAGATGGGGACATATGCACGCCAGCTATGCTACACGATGTCCTCACGTTTAAATGGTTGAATAGCGCTATAAGTATGAGTTTGGTTTTAACAAAACTCTCATTTGTACTTCACAACTTGATAGAAATTTTTTGTTTATGTATGCAGATCATCAATGCATATTGTAAACACCTACAACACCGTGATTTTTCTGATCGTTACATATCAACAACGTGGTTCCCCAAATTTATGTTGAGTAGGGCAAGGGGAAAGACCAAGTCAGTAAATGATTTAGACTCAGAACATGTTACAAAGAAAACAAAAGTCATCGCAAGAGTAATGGATGAGTATTTTAGACAGGACAAGGTATTGCTTTCATATTTATTTGTTTTTATTAGTCATTACTTTTTAATTGCACTAACGTCATTTGGCTACTATGTAGGCGTATTTTCCTATGCATGTTAATGATAATCATTGGATAACCATAGTGATGCACACCGTCAAGGAGGAGTTTCAAGTTCTTGACTCAAATTCTAAAGGCGCAATTAGCCAAAGAATTCGCAATATGATTGCCACCCTGGTACGCTATAATTTTCACACTCGTATTCAGAAAAATATTGAGTCATACATTAAATTCTGGTTTTGTTAATTTGTTTTAGGGAGCTGAAATTTCTAAAGATATTATGGAGGCCAACTCAACTCTTGAATCAAAAAAATTTCCAGATGTCTCATCGTGGCCAATTAATGAGTATAAAATGCCGAGACAAAAAGATGGGTAAGTTAAATGAGTACAAGCAAGTGCATGCTATATTGTAAGCTGATCACACATGTTTATTGCAGAGTGTCTTGTGGACTTTTTGTGATGTGGTGCATAAAATACTGGGACGGAGATCGCTGGACACATGAATTTGACCAGGAAGAGATTAATGAGTCAAGGCCACGTATTGTCGCGGAAATCATTTTTCTTAAAATCATGGAGAAGGAATAGGTATTAGCATCGGTAGGGTTTTAGTCCCGTAGAAGGTTTCCCTACCGTTGTTGGATACTTTGATCGATTGTAATGCGACATGGCACTGAGACAGATTTCGACAATTTTTCACGTTTTATTTATCGCTTTCATGTGAGACTAAACATTTAAATGCGTGTGGGTAAGTAATAGTATTGCTGTCCTAAAATGTACCAGTTTGCGGCTGCGATGTTATATGTACTTTTGTTGTTTCAACTGGCGGCAGTCATTTATTTAATAAAAAATATCCCCGCCGTCCTAACTTGGCGCGATGTGGACAAAACCTGCACAATTTCCCACGTCGATTCTGCTGGCAGCAGCGGCGCTGGATCCGACTAATATTTTAGCCCAGCACGTGCGGTCGCCGACAGCCGAGGCAGTGGCGGGCCCGCGCACTCCAGCTAGTGCGGGCTGGCGCGATTCAGCGGGCGCCACGCACGGGTCTGCTGGCCCAGCAGCCGACCGACCGACAGCCGCGCGCCCGGTGGCACACGTCTCGTCCCGCCCCACCCAGCGGGCACATGCAACGATCCCGAGGGGGAATATGGCGATCTGTCGGGTCATAAACGACGTGCGTCGGGCGCGTGGGCCGATCCTCTTCGTGTGCGGATGGGGACGCTGGCGCGTTGTGCCGACTAGGTTTTGTCCCACCTCGCCCGTGGAGAGACGCGCCGACCGGTTTATATACCCGCGTCGTCGCCTTCTCACAAGCTCGCTAGAGAACATTAATGAATGCCCTGTTGTACGCCGTGGCCTCCCCGCTCGGCGGCCGAAAGGCCTCCCAGGAAGGCGTTGTAGTGTACTGTCCGTGCGCCCGCCCGGCCACGGCGTGGCCTTTTTTTCAAATATTTTTTTCACATACGTTAAATTTTATAAATGTTAATCAGTTGACAAATTCATGTTTCACACATAATAATAAAAATCGCATGTCTCATAACATCGAACAAGGTGGCATAAAGATTAACTCAAAGTGCCATGTCTCTTATGCTTAAACAAATAAATTGAAAGTGTCAGTGCCTTCCATCGAAGAAGGTGGCTTAAAGAATAAACTCAAAGTGCCATGTCTCTTATCCTTAAACAAATAAACTAAAATTGCCAGTGCCTTCAATTGATTATGAATACTTCATCTTTATGCCCGGTTCCTACATAATGAATTGTAAACAACTCATCAGACAATTGTAAAGAGAGAAACCAAAAATAATTAAAATAATGTAAAACTTACTTTTCATTCTCAGGGCACGTTTGTCGTCTATGTCCCTCATTCTTACAAATGCCACAAAGAGGACCGGGTTTTTTCTTAGAAAATGATTTTGGTCTTCCATTTTTTGTAACATTTGGATCATTTTTTGCCCGCCCCGTCGTGCTCTGTTTAGGGGCGCCCTTCGTGGAAACTTTCACGGGATCACCTATGACATCAACATGTTGTTCCGGCTGACGTGGCTCTTCATGCACATTTCTTCTACTACCAACAACATCATTTTCAGGGACCTTTTTCTTCGCTATTATATTATGCAGACACTGCATCAACTCATCAAAGACGAATGGATCATTTGAAGCAACATGAAAAGCTTCAGCTCCTGTTATACTGAGTTGACTATAGCGAGCACGCTGCTCTTCCCCTGTCCAACCCCAGCCAAACATGTCACTCTTCCGCTGTGCAGGCAACCCACCTCTCGCTACTTTCGACATCCTCTTAAGGATGCAACACTTAGGTATTTTAGATATTTTCAGATGAACCAACACATACATAATGTGTTTGCAAGGCAATCCTTTCCGAAGCATTCGTCCACAACTGCAGTCTATCGTATTCTCAGAGTTTTCAGCTCGATAATTCACGCTGAACTGAAATTTGCAGTTATTTCTCCATGTCACGATGAAGGTGTGGCAGTCAACTCCCACTAGCGTCTCAAAAATCTCAAGCTCTCCCATCTTCTTCAGATCTTGTTTAAGAATATAAAAATTGGAATGAGTGAATACTTCGGCAGCATGCTTCTCAATATCCTTATATTCTGTGACTGATGGTGGCAAAGATTGATTTGAAACACAGTCATCATGCGCCTCGTTCTCACGTAGTCGAACTATGCAATTCTCATAATACACAACTAGGTCAACAATAGTCATACAGCCGTCCAGGTGATGGTGAAGACAAGAGTTAAGGCTTTCACTCCTCTGATTACCGCGCATACCCAGAAAAAAACCATCTGACAGATATGATGTTGCCCACAGACTCCTCTTCCTGTACATCCTACTCAGCCACTCTTCTGTTTTATCAGTCTTCCATTTACGGACGAAAGCGTGCCATCTCACCTCAAAGTTAGCTGGAGAGGTGGAGTAGTACAAGAGTGACCTGAACTCATTTAGCGATTTGTAATTAAGGTGCTTCTGCATGTTTTTTTCCACGTGCCATGAGCAGAGACGGTGCAACACATCAACCAAAACCAACCGAATAGCTCGTATCATTGCAGCATCTCCATCTGTGATGATTTACCTTGGCTTTTTCTGACAATTGGCCTTCAGGAATGTCTGGAGCAGCCACACGTACGTCGCTTTGGTCTCGTCGGACACAATGGCACAACCGAAAACTGTGGTACAACGGTGGTTATTTACACCAACAAAGGGGATGAACGGCATACCATATTTGTTCATCTTATACGTGCTGTCGAACACAGACACATCTCCATACAACTGATAGTCCCGTCGCGACTGTGCATCGCACCAGAACATGCTCTTCAAATGGCCCTCCTTATTGAGCACATATACTCAAAGAAAAAGTCTGGATCCTTCTCCTTTCTGCTCCTCATAATACCGATTGCTGTGTTAGCATCACCCTTCGCAATCAACTTCATTTTTTCTCGGCAACATAGGTTGTACACGTCTCGTCTCAGAAACCCACACTTATCATACGAGCCATACCTGCTAATGAAGTTGTCGATGATGATATGCTTTCTGATCCCAGCTCCTTCAATCGCCAAGACCTCAGCTATCTGGTGATCTCCCATCACTCGATGTGACCGCCTCATCTGGTCTAGCCAACAAATGGTTGTGATCATCCATAAAAGCTGCCACGAACCAAACTCCACGTCCTTTGTCCAACTTCACGACTAAATGTGCGCCACACTCGCAACGAGTCTCAGGTCTTAGCCTACGGGTACGGCCCTCCGGGTTTAAAAATTTACTGAGACGTTTTCCTGCCCTCGAGCAAATGTATCGCCTATACCGAACAGTGGTTGAATGTCCTTTTCCTCGTTTCACTTTATCTTTTCTGATACTGAATCCACGGTCTTTGGCGTAGTTATTATAGAACATGTACGCCTCCCATTGTGATGCAAATGTCATACCCATAACCTTCAACTGTGTCTCCAGCGCACGTTGCTAGATTTCAGCTTCCTCAATGTCCATATTAGCTCCATCCTCATGCTCATATCCATCATCACCACTCCAACCATCAAAGTTAGCCTATAATATTCCACATAAGCAAGTGTAAGTTGTCATTAACAAGTTTTTATTATTCAATGACATCTTAAATTTTGGACCGAACCTGGCTTATGTTATCCGCGAAAGATTCAACACCATGATTTGCCTCGTTCTGGACGTCAATATCCTCCTGCACATAAAAAAATCATATGCACATGTAAGTACCATATGGTTCTTCATCCGACGAAATGAATGTACATGTCACTTACGTTTTCACTACAAGCACCCTCCTCATTCTTTTGAAAATCCTCCTCGGGTAAATTATCGTACGACGGCCAGGATTCATTGTCGCTGCTATCATCATCATTTTTACTATCATCACCATTAGTATGATCAACACTATCGCTACCATCCCACTCACTCGTGTCCAAAAACAGATCCGTAAATCCAGTTTCTTTATCCATTGAATGATCTCACAACCAACACTGCAATATTATAATAAAAATTGATCTATCAATTTTAAATCAAATTAAATGTACTACGATCATACAGATGAGAACTTCTTATCTAACAAGTGATTGCACATAATTATTTACAGATAAAACTTTTTTTTGACAAACTAGACGGCTTACATGGCATGCACGTGCACTTAGACCGGTCTGGCGTGGCTGCGGACGGCGAGGACGTCCCCGGAGAGGTTGATCACGGAGTTGCAGGCGGCGACGGCGTCCACGTAGGCCACATCACCCGAAGACCTGCACGGAGGCGACATCACGTACGGCGGGCGACTCCAACAACATCCGCGCCGCCCAGATCCCGGGTGAAGACGGGGAGAATGGTCGGCGATCGGCGGGGAAAGGCGGCGATCGGCCGGACGGGTAGACGTTGGAATTGGCGGCGTGATCACGGCTAGATCGGCGGGGAAAGGCGGCGATCGGCGGGTAAGGGCGGCGATCGGTGGGGCGGGGCGACGTTGGAATGGGCCGCGTGATCAACGCAGGTCATGGATAATTTTTTTTCGCGCGACGGGAAGAGGGTAGATGCGAGCCGGCCGTATCGGCTCGAGCCGTGCGCTCGGCTCTACCCGTATGGGCACGCCGCATACGGCGCGGGATACGGTAAGTACCGTATGCCCAAAATGCCCTTATACGTTAAGGGGGGTACCAAAGCAGATCTCAATCAACTTTGCTATCACCTTATAGATATCTGGACATCCATGCAAAGTAAGGAATGCATATTTCTCATCTTTCAACAACACGCAAGAGAATTGCGTGACTTATATACTACTCCCTCCGTCCTACAGTGTAATATAAGATGTTATTACAAGGGCAATACACAGGAGCTCCTGGGTGCTCCACACCTCTATACGAATATTAAACGTAGAAAAGAATACCAATTTTTTTTAAAAAAAATCTGAAATTTGGGTATATCAAACCTCGGTTCTCAATCTACTCCCGTGTGAAATTTCGTGGAAAAATACCAGGAAATGTATCCGTGACGAAGAAAATACCGTCCGAACAACAATCCATCCAAACAGTTTTTCTTCTATACATAGAAATTTTTTGTTTTTTTTTGCCACGAATACGTTTCCTGATATTTTTTCACGAAATTTCACGCGGGCGTAAATCGGGGACCCAGGTTTGATATCCCAAAATCTTAGTTTTTTTAAATTTATTGATAATTTTTTGAATTTAATGTTTGTATAGGGGTGTGAAGCACCCGGGTATTACAAATCCGCTTCCGTTATTACAACCGATATGCTTATATATTGGTTATAATAACATCTTATATTGCGGGACGGAGGAAGTAAGATGAAGAGAGCACATCACATATACAGGACAAGCAGGCGTGTCAATTAATCCTTTTGCGCGCAGTCAGGCCGTAATCACATTAATCTCTGTTGGCCCAAAATGTAGAAGAGTGAAGTGAGGACATATGTTGATTTACGTATCTTGCAGTTGCCTTTGAGATCAGAATCATGATTCTGGTTAATTGTGTTTTTTAATTCCTACAGCTACACTAGAT
>NC_057813.1:101702497-101719475 GCF_018294505.1 Triticum aestivum | reverse complement strand
CAACCACCGACGATGTCAGACTATGATTCAGTTATTGTACTCCTCCTCTTTGTTCTGTTTCATATTTTTGACGGTTTCATTCTTGTGTCTGAGTCCAAAGAAGACGGTGGATGTTGATCCAGTAACAAAATTGTGCTTCTTGTTGCAGGATTTATGTCCCCACACCCCCTTCTTTATATACAATAATAATCAGCCTTAGAAATAAAATTCATAGGCTGTTGGTAGATTTTTGCTCGTAGTAATCACGCATATAGCCCAAAAGACTCCAATTTATTCAGTTGACTGGTTGAGAAAACAGTAACTAGTTGACCGATATTAGAGTACAGTGAAAACCAAAGATGCTCTGCTACTAATCAATAGCAAATGCCAGGTGGAGTGGGATAGTACCTTTATCAAACCAAAATACTAACGCCCACATGTGTAGGAACATTGCAACTCACTCACACAACTGGATTATCGTTCAGTTAAGTTTGCATGAATCTTGACACACCGAGACAGTTTTTGCGCGTAGGACAAGGCTGGTGTGTGGGCGTTGGAGAGGTCGCCCACACGTCTCACAGCACGTGGTTGCCAGCAGCGCTGTGTGGGCGAACTAGTTTTTGCCGACACAACCATCATAGTCCACGCGCGTGTGGCGAACTGATTTTCACCCACACGACAGTCGTACGTTGTTGGATGGCAACTGTAGTTGCGTGTACATGGCAACTAGATAAACACACATGTCAACTATGATTCGTTTACTAGACGGCAAATGCAGTTGCGCGTACGTGGCAATCAAGTAAACATACATGGCAACTATGATTAACCACACGTGACAACTAGGTAAACACACATAGCAACTATTGTTTGACCATATGTGGCAAGTAGTTAATCACACACGACAACTATGGTTTGATTACAAGCGGCAACTACCATAAATTAGACATGACAACTATAATTAACCAAAATAGAGAGAGTTGTCATGCTTTTACAACCATATTTGCCATCCCAGATAACTTCATCTGCCATCCCGAATGGCAACTAAATCGACATCCCACGGGTACCTATTGTAGCTGCGTTAGGACGTGTGGGCATATTTGCTTCGTGCCACACACGTGAGATGGGGATGAATAGTATTTGTTGGATGTGTGGCACGAAGTAGCTGCGCCCACACACGTATGGGCAATTCTACTGTTCGCCCACACACAGCCCGTGTGGACTGCCCCGCTCATGCCACACACGGTGTGTGGATGAATACCTATTATGCTATACGAATGATGGATATCGGCATCCTTATCAAAAACCTTGCCAGAAAAGGTATTTGGCCTTGAAACGTGCTGCAACCGGCAAGCATGGTATTTGTTGACCTTCTCTTCGGGCTCCAGGTCTTTTTGCTTCTTCAGTACAGTACTAATTCTCTTCATGATCAAAGTCTTTTGCTTGTGTAATACAAGGAATTTTTACTCTTAGCATTTATCAAGCCGTTGAGAAGCTTCTGATCACGGTGTCACAGTGGTTGATACTTGTCACGATGTGACAGTCTTGCAGGCAGAAAAGACTGACGAAACTGAAAGTGTTCAAACAGAGCATGAGGCTGAGTAAACTGAACGTGTTCCTTTGGTGGCAAGAGGAAATAAGAATGTGAAATACTCCCATCAACCACAAATACGAATGTGAATATATAAAATACAAAAGAATACAGTTCACTCTGATATTAGAATCAAGTAGTACCCAACTTATCAAGTTGTGATATAAGTGTACATTTGAATTTTTTTATCAAGTTGTGAATTAAGTGTACATTTGAATTTTTTCTATCAAGTTGTGAATTAAGTGTACATTTGAAATTTTTGTGTCATGATATATCTCGCTCCCTGGTGCTACTTTTTTTTAGGGGATCTTTTTTTTAAGAATCTGCTACTTTGTTTTTTGAGGTTTTTTTTTTTGAGTAATTGTTTTTTGAGGTAAAGCTCGCTGGTCTCCTGCTGTAAGCTTCTCATCATATTAGCGGGCTATGGCCCAGTTCATATTAGCCGAAGCCCAGGCCCTTCATTTTTCAGTTGGAAGAAACAGCCGGAGCAAAGCCCACCTACCTTGCGCAGTTTGACGAGCTTCTCGAGATCTGCTCTCTGCAGGAAAAAAAAAACGGCGCCGCCCCCTCTCCGTTAACGTCCCATCGAGCGCCACCGCACTGGTTCCTCGCCGTCGCCCTCCACCGCCGCTCTCCCATCCGCCTCCCCCATACGCTGCCGGCCCCGTTACCCCTGCTCATAACCGTCTCCAGAGGATCCCTTCGCGGCCTGTCCACCGGAAGCGGATCGAAGCCGGCGAACGAGCGGGGGAAGCGGCGGCCGGAGGAGATGCTCAAGTTCCTGTCCAGGGTGGTGGTGGAGTACAACCCTCTGGACCCGCGCAAGGCGGCGGCCGTGGAGCTCCTCGCGCAGTGCAACGGCCGCAAGGCCAAGGACTCAAACCCCACCTGCTCCGTCGAGCTGCGGCGCCTGCCCTCCCCGGCCGCGGCCGACGACCCCAAGGCCCAGCCGCCCCCGCGCGTCCTCGTCACCTACCTCAACGGCGCCGAGGAGGCCTTCGTCGCCGCCGACGGCGCCACCGCGCAGGGCATGCGCGAGCAGATCCTCGCCCGCGGCCGCCTCCTCGAGACCGAGCAGCTCTTCCGCGAGGCCGGGGAGAAGTGGCCCGTCGTCATCCCCGAGGAGGAGCTCGGCATGTCATTCCCCGGTATCAAGGTGCCTCTTCTGCTCTGTTTCGTCGTCTTCACTTCTGTCGAACACCTTACGTGCGTGGGCGTATCTCACTACTTTGCGCTGAAATCTCTCGTCGAATTCAGATATTTGCTGTGTACATTGTCGCTCATTCAACTTCTGTAGGTGGTCATGGAACCTCTTTGGTAATGGATCGCTTTATCAGACATCTCAGGCACACCTGAGTGTTATGCTATTATCCACATGTAGAATGGAATAAGTAGGATCATTGCAAAAAATAGGTGGCTTAATAACGATGTAGTCTGTGCTGTTGTTTGCCTGTAGCCCTGTACCATGTTTAACATATATCACCTGTGTTGTGCATGTTTGTCTTATTTTGCTTGATGCTTAATTTCAGTTGCATTGCTACTGTCGGGTTTGATCTAACCTCATTTCTTGTCCTTTCTTTTTGTCAAATATTGCTAACATTGTGTATACTATTTTCCCAACATTTTGCACTAGTAATCCGTACATGCAAAAGCATGTCAAACATTAGATAAGGGTATATTATCTCAAAAGATAAATAGATAATATACCCTAACCCTAAACCCTAAACCCTTATCTAAAAAAAAAAGAAGCAATGTAGCAATATCGCAACTGACGAGCGCACAAGAAGCTAGATGGTGTACCCGATCGCGAATCCCGGCGATTTAGACCATTAGGGTTTTTTGTCCGATGCTTATATATTGGCACACACTCTGGTATTCAAATCCATTGAATTTGAGCTATGATTTAAAATGATCCAATGGCCCAGTTGCTTCGATATCGGTACACTATATAGTACTCTCTCTGTTACCAAATATATGACGTTTAAGCAGTTCATATATTTGGTAACGGAGGGAGTAGTATAGATGTTGGGTAATTATATGACTTGTCTGTAATTACTGTTCATGTCATAATGTGTATGCATACTTACATTTCGTGGCCATGAATTATTTCACCATGATTGACTCCGTGCATGTGTACTGGGTGAAACCATTGAAAATGACATTTGAATGCATGATCCTTTCTAGTTTCTGCATAAAGTTCAATTTCTTGTGTACTGTGTCAACGTGTATCATCTGTGTGCAACTTGATAAATATCATTTGACATTTATAAAAGGGAGTTAGAGCATCTCCCACAGCTCACCAAAAAAACTCCCCCAATAAGCACTTATTGGGGCTTCCCGATGACACTTTTCTGGTTATTGGGGATGGGCGCTCCAGCAGATCCCCAATAACCCCATCTCCAATACCCAATCTGACCTACAGCCGCCACTTGGTGGTGGCACGACGGATGATGGCAATGGCACGGCTGTTGTTGGCTGTGGGCGGCAGGTGGTGCCGCAGCGGGTGGTAGCGACGCTCACCGGCGATTGGTGGTGGCAGCGGTCGGCGGCGGTGGAGGCGGCGGCAGCTGTCACTGACGTGGCGTGTATTGGGCATGATATTGGGAGAGGACCAAGTCTCCCTCTATTTAGGGGAAGGTGGACTGTTTTTTGGTGCTCACAAAATAATTATTGGGGATAGGGGAGCTTTTGGAGCAGTTTTTTGGCCCAACTACTGCAATACCAGGATTTTATTGAGGAAAAGGAAGCTGTTGGAGATGCTCTTAGGATCACAACTGGTTTAGGAATTTATAATCCAGTTTGATAAGGGGAATCACAATCACTACTGCCAGCCTGTAGGCTGGTACTCTGCATTTAACGCTGCTCGTGGAACATCCATACACTTTTGTAGTCATTCATAACACTGGAAGTAAAAAAATGGGTTTTGAATTGTAAAGTAAATAAGATGTCATGTTGACCATTAAATTTGATTGCATATTATTAGATCTCTCTGACCAGCATTGATATGGTTTGGCCGCATGCATTTTAGGGCATCATCCTTTTTTTAGCTGGCTGCAGTATAAGTTATTAAAAAGATCTTCTTAATTTCGAAAGATGTCTAGTGATCTTAGCAGTACCTTTAGTCTTAGTTGTCCATAGGGGCAGTCAAGCAAACTCCTATACATCATTTTGACTTCTTTTCTTGTTTTGTTCACCTATTTGTTACTCCCTCCGTTCCAAAATACTTGTTGTGGTTTTAGTTCAAATATGAACTAAAACCACGACAAGTATTTTGGGAGTAGTTGGTTTAATCTACTGTTTATTTGAGCTCTCTCAGGGTTTAATTTCTACTCCATTGGTCATCCTTCCATGATTTTTCTAGACTTGCTGATGTTTCACTCCATCAGAAATGTATGCCAGCGTCCTTGTAGGGAAGAAATGCTTAATGTACATCACTAGCCTTTAACTATTTTCGTTCGAGAATACTGCATCGGCTCTAGCCTACCCCAACTTGTTTGGGACTAAAGGCTTTGTTATTGATACTGCATCGGCTCAGTACCTTTATAATAAGACCATAAACATGTCCTTTTTTTATTAATGCAGTAGGCAGTCCCTGTCTGTTCTGTCGAAGATATAAATTGAACAAGCATATTTGAGTGGCCATTTTGGACGCCTCCTCAGCCAACCTTCTACATAGGCTTCTTACTCTTTTAGGAACAAGTTCATTTAATTAAATAACAAAGATTGCTTTGTGTTCCTTCATGCAGATAAATTTTAGTTTCTAAAGAATTTCCAATCTGCAGCAGTAGAACCTGAACATAGTTTTAGTTGTCATTACTTAATAACTTTCTTTTAAAGTTATTTTTAAATAGTTTAGAAACTGTCAATAGTAGAAGAAGACATTGCTATATGTAACGAATACTTGCGCGCCTATGCTTAAAGAAAGTTTACTAATAATTGGATTGACCTTCCATATGGTTCTCTTGCCCACAAGATTTCCACTGAAATACTCAGATAACCAACTGCACATTGCACACTCCAGTAGTTCCTGGGTAACATTTATTTTCTACTACCTGTATGTACTGTTACCTGATATGTAACTATTTTAAACCCAAACTAGACGCAACCGCACGTTTCTTTTTGGCACAACTTTTGCACCGAAGTACTCAAATAATGAACTGCACATTGCACGCTCTGATAGTTCTTGGACATCATATAGTTTCTAATTGTCCGTTACATACCTGTGTACAGTAGATACATACTTCTGTATGTTGTACCTGTGTACAGTAGATACATACTTCTGTATGTTGTATATGACCCTATATTTCTTTCTGCCCGCGAACCCTTTATTCTTCAGAGTAACACAGGATTTGATTCTGTTAATGCCAGATGTATTTCACGCACCAAAGGTTATTTTCCTTAAAAAGAACGGTTTTCTTGTTTTCAACCTTTTTATTCCTTTTTCCTATGATCGAATGAAATTCACTACACATACTTGTCTCTGGTTGCTGTCATGCCCATTTTCATGTTTGGAGAAGCATATTTGTTTCTCTTGGGCCATAGTACGCCACCGATGTGCTGGAGACTGGAGAGTCATTTTTTAGAAGTAAAATTTAGGAGCCGAGTTGAGATATGCAAGTCATATGCAGCCACGTTGCTCCTAGAGATTACGGGTTTCAAAGTGCGGACGTTATTCTAATTTTGTTTAATCTCTAATGATACCTTGGACATCGTGGTAGATTTATTTTCTTTATATACAGGTTTACCCATTATTGTAGGAAACAATTTTCTGTATGGTACTACTACCAAGAAACCCACTGTGTTGCTATGGATTTAGAAAAAACATACTGTGTACATATGTACAAGATTAACTACTTCACTGAATTGATGTGTTCTCTGGCATATCCACGTCATTCATGGTAGATCGGGGTGTTTTTGCTACACGCATTTAAGTAGGTTGAGAGCATCCCATCCCAATCTCACTTGTCGGTGGTGGATCGGAAATTGGTAGGATCGCAAGGTGGTCGCCACAACGGGTTTCTGTTTGGGACTGAAATATCTGTGCTGTGGGTAATTTGGATTGCATGCTTGAATTTTCCATCCAGTTGACCAGGCCTGCTATTGTTCAGTACGTTGGTAGTACGAGTTTTTGCTCCCGTGAATTCTTGATGAAATTCTTGCTATCCGTTCTTGTTTGCAGCCAAAGAAAGCCGAGGAGAAGCCCCAGGCTGCCTGATCCAGGCAGAGCTCTTTCAGTCTGCTGTGGTTAACTAGCAACTAGCAGAACATCTGTTCTCCCATAAAACGTACCGCCTAAGATATTTTGTCACCAAAGAAAACTTGCCGCATTTTCGATCGTGTCTTCATTGACTAGTTGTACATTCAGTCTGTGGTTATTGGTTTCACTGAAATGCCTGAACCACCTAAGATATTTTTTGAACAAGTTGGCTAGTTGCCATGATTAGACATCGTACCACCAAAGATATTTTGGATCTGGTCCGACGAGGCGTACCAAAGAGGTCCGTCGCGTTAGGCAGCCCAAGCGCACCATGCTCTCGCGGTCAAAATACAGTGTCACCTAACGGTGGCCAAATCGCCGAGCCAATAGCTGTTGTTTTTGTTTGGTGCAAACAAGAATCCTTGCATTGCATGGTGCAAGCGAAAGAAAGGGAGGAGACTTGGCTGCCAATATGTGGTTAATCTCCGTGACCTGGGTCTTCTAATAACTTGCATGATTGATGGGTAGCTACTAGCTAGCTTAAGCTTATCCCTTCCATTCGACGCATAGCAGGATCCGTTACTTGCCATGATCAACTCGTGGTGAACCGAGGAGTGTTCCGAAGGTGAAGCCGTTCCGTTGTCAAAGATTTCAGCTGCATGCATGGAGGGAAAGGGAAAGCAGCCGGGATCTTGCAGCGTTTCGTCGTCGTGCTGATCTTGTTCCGACCTGGCAAAACGGTGTGCTACGCCCGTACTACCCGCCAACTCTCCCCTGCCCAAGTTGGAGCTGACGTATCTTTGAATAAGAGAAAAGAAATGGATTTTAGCTGATCTCGATGCCCCCCAAACCCATCAGAATACGGCAAAGTCAGAAGAGCTGGAGCAGCGGTTGAACTTCATGGTTCATCCGGCTGGTCTTGTCGAGCGAGGCCACGCCCTTCCGATCGCAGCCGTTGGTTTGGGTCACTCGTCGCAGTTGCGCCACGCGATCAACGGCCAGAAAAGCCAAAAAAGATTCAGTTCGGAGCCCGTGCGCAGTTGCCGTAGGATGACTAGCCATCGCATCGCGCGTCGCAGACTTGGCAGTTGGCACGATGTGCGCATGCACTGCGCTCCGTATCTCGATTTGTCAGATCGCGTATCGGGGCGCCAGGTTAGGTTAATTGCGGCGCCACGCGATCACGGGACAGTCGACAGTCGAGACGCGCACCGACGGAAGGCCAGGGACGCAGGGTGCGTGCGTGCAGGCGCAGCACTGCAAGCAAGCTGCTGCCTGAGATGGGATGCGAGGCGCTGCGCTTGTTTGACGCAACGCAACAAGCTGGCTTGGTTTCAACTTGGCAGAGCAGTGCACCATCATCCATGTTACTGGTTCTTCACTGTTGAGTATAAGGGTTATTTAGGAAACGTAGGACAGCGTCGCCTCCCTTCTATCCCTTCTAACATTCACCTTCAAGGCTCGGATGTGCTCATGCGTGCTGATCGTACTCCTGCACGCGGCAGTAAAAGAAACCACGTCTCACAAATCAGATCTCTGGTAATAATCTACTCCCTCCGTCCCATAACATAAGAGTATGTTTGACAATCTACACTAGTGTAGAAAATGCTCTTATATTATGGGACGGATGGAGTAGAAAATAAACATCAGATCTCCCGGAAATGACCACTTCTTTAAAAAGATGGATGAACGTTTAAGCATTTCGTTTAGAAAAAAAAACATAAGACAACCGAGCCAGCACAAAAGAATAAATCAAGCACATTTATGATATGATAAAAATCAGCGGGGAATTTTGTTTCTGGAAACACAATGTGTAGAAAAATATATATGAAAAAAAATCAAAAGGTAATAGAAGCAAAAGTAGGGAATTTAGACAAGAATAAACATGCTGGAATTTTAAATAAATAAAAATAATAAAATGAAACTATATGGATTTGATTGCATTCCATGTTTTCTAGAATTTTTTTACTCACTCCGTGTTTGGAAAAATCTTAGAATCGCTAATATATCCTTTTGAATTTTTATTTCCGCGAAACTATAAATTTTCCAACATACTTTATTTTTCTGTTTTTTTTCTAATGATTTTGCTACTACATCTATGAGATTGTTGCCAAGTCATCATCAAAACCACTTTCTATAGGCCAGGCCAAATCAAAATGGATTTGAGATTTTAGGCACCAAGAGTTTTTGCTATTTCAACTAATTGTATACTTTTAGAGTTTGGCATATTTGAGGTACTATTTTTGTGTTTGCCCAGCCAACTAATTATACAGTGCAACTCATCACAGCCAGAATCACACAACAAAAACTCCAAAACTTCCACACGACTTGTGTGGTGTGTAATTCTAAAACTTCATAAGAATTTGTTTACTCCCCATAGTTCAAAAGATAAGGCATATTTTTAGTTTTGTTAAGTCAGTTTTCGGACTATAATTAATTTATCATTTCGGCAAAAAAATTTTTTTATCAGTTTTGCTAGAACTCATCTAGATGAGATATAATTTGGTCTCATTCACCTTTTATAGCCATTGGATGTGATGCTATAAGATGCGTGTGTGCTGACCTGGATTGTATATGTATAATATGTTCTTGTTTTCAAAGTGAATGAGACCAAATTATATCTCATCTAGATGAGTTCTAGGTACTCCCATAATTTATCATTACATAATTTATGTGACACAAATTTGATAAATGTGTATTTATATTCAAAAGTAGCACCTATTAATGAGTTTTTTCGCGTCATATAAACAGCGTGTTAACCGAGGATCAAAGCCTTGTATTATTTAAACTAAATTCGTCTAATATTTCGAAATGGAAGAAGTACGCAACGTAGATATAGATAACTAATGTGACAGTCAGTACGGGCTGACATTTACAAGCATCGATAGCAGACATCCCGTGCCTAGTTGCACATACTATTTCAATAGAGCTGCATCTCGCATGTGTTGATTCTTGAGCCAGTCTTGACCCCGGGGCACGAGCTAACAACCAATTGATCAGAGCTCTGACTTCTCCGGGCTAGAGCATCCGCTAGCTGCTCGTTGACAATATTATCACGCTTATCATGCTAGCGATCGATCCTACTCCTAGCTTCCAATGATGATGCATTACGCCATTAATCCACAATTAAGCTAGCTCACTTGCGTCTAAACAACCCATTGCTTCAACTGAAAGTGATTAGGGGCGCGGATTACGCGGGATTTCATGTCAGATACTGTCGCCAGATTGGAATCATTTGCACGCGGGTGCGGGGTGGTAACTACCTACCTAGCTAGTGGGAGCGAAACAAAACCGATCCCAGCAGCCAGTGCGCGCGCCGTGCATGGCAATTCAACAACTGCATCGATCCCAATCCGATTGCAAGTTGCGGCGCAGCCGCGGTGCCCGAGCTCCGGTGCAGGTTCAGTGGACCTTTCCCGCGAGATAATAAGAAGAATTAACAAGGTTCAGTGGACCTAACCATGTTTTGATTTCGGTTAATTTGGCGTAGAAGAGCTGCTAAGAGAGTCAACGATGAACTTGTTTTGTTACTTGTTAGGGTTAGGCACATGCAGGCATGCGGCGACAAGGTGATAATTTATGTTCTACCTAGCTTCTTAGTACTGTCTCAACAGCTCGTACGTTGGAGCCCGGCCAGATCTGTGCAACCCAAATCGGAAAGAGAATCTCTGAGCTTAGTTGATGCGATCGACGCTGCAAAGAATTTCACAAGTTGATGTTGCGAACGATTTAGGTGTATGCACACTAACTTTTAGGCGGAATCGGGGAAATGAGGCTGTACTACGAGTGTTCGGAAAGTGGAGTGAAGTTCCTAAAACAATATGGCAGCACTAACACGCCATATGCATCTACTCGGTAAATTATGTATTACAAGAGGCAATGGCGCCGGGAGCTTATGAACATCCCCGGTGGGAACATTTTATTCCATGAACTTGTGAAATGAAATGGACTAGTCCTTAAGCCTGTCCTTCGGGTTCAAAATACTCAAAATCACCCCGATCCCGACCGAATCACCCGAACGTCCCCTGGCACTAATTTTTTTTACATGGATCTATTCAAAATCACACCATTTAGGTCCTTTGTACATGAGCTAAAATGTTCGCACCAGCCAAGTTTGTGTATCTCAATGTAATATGTCTTTGTGCACACCACATTACATACTAACCAGTGGTTGGGGACCGCCATTGCGGGCCCCTTGACAGGAACATGTGCACGCGTTTCTCCATCTTAAAGAAAAAAAACCCACCTTCCTCTCAAAATATAAAGAAAACTTTCTCGCATAACGTGGACATAACATCCATCTTAAAAAGGAAAAGGAAAAGCCTAGAAAAACTTTTCTCAAAAAAAGGAAAAAAAGTCTCACTTCCATCTTCTGAAAAAATCTCAATTTTTTTATCAAAAACTTTCTTACCGCGGCCAACTAGCATGCGCCACGTGACGTAGCTGGCTGGCCGCCCTTCTGGTGCGCCTTAATGGGTTTAATGTATATTGTCTTAAGAACACACTTTCATAGGATGTCCCATAAAATAGCTATTGTCGCGACATTTGGTAGAAACTATCTGAAAAATTACATGGACTTCAAGAAGTGGTTGATAGTAAGTCTTCCACCTTGCACAAGGTAATCTCATAAATGACAACACTTTTATGCGAAAGGAAGTAAAACTATCGGAGCAAGAAAATGCACTAAGAGTCTAGAATAGAGGATACTACATCCGTCCTGGTTTATTGGTCCCCATTGTATTTTGTGCCAAATTTTGATCAAAGATTTAACTAATAAAATATTGATGCATGTCAACAAAAATTATATCTTGTTGACATGCATGATCATTTTGTTAGTTAAATCTCTTTTTAAAATTTAGCACAAATTACAAAGGGGATCAATAAACCAAGACGAAGGTAGTAAGTGTCAGCAGATAGTAAAAGGGGCAATTACATCACACATTAGAATGAGTGTGCATCAGATTTTGTATTCATTCATTGGAAACTTCTAGATAGTACACATGGCACAGTCTGATGTAATGAATAGGAAATCGAACGGTCATCGACGTCCGGATTTGCCACCACCCTGCCGTCGGATCGAGTTCATCCGACGGCCCATATTCAATTCCGACGGTCCATATTCAATGTTATTCCTACACCATATAAGGGTATAGATATAGATATTAGTAGTTTAATACTCAAAATATTAGCCCATATAAACTAATTCATATTGTCCAACTCAAAGCTTTATCACGTAGATAGAGTTCATATTAAGCTGCTCGTGCCAAGAGTTTAGAGTTCTTGTATAATTGGCAACCTCCGTGGAAAACCGCAGGGAAAAAAATAAACAAACATTAGGTGTGATGCATCACACTGTCAGCTCCATCCATGGTGGCAAGTGTTGACCACATTTTCCTACAAGCATCTTAATTAATCAAATTCTCTCGCATACGTTGTACATGGCCTAACCATGTCTGGCCAAATCAATGTGCACATATTCTTGTTCTTCTCCCAAATCAAATTGAGAATTTCTAGTAATCAATCGTCCGGGTGAGATTTTATATTAGTGTCAAAACGAACAGATCACATTATTGACAATTTATTTATAGGAGATAACATCAAGTAAAAAGAATCCAAAAGATAACCTGTACAGTACATGGGGCAATTGACCTTTTATATAAAAAAACTATGTGTAGAATGATTCTTGCCGTTGCACCTGCAAGTTTGGGTGGTTGTTGCTTGAGGAAAACTGCCAGGCCAGGGTGCTAGCTATATCATCCTGTGGTGTGAGAAGAACAGAAGAAAGCTGTACAGAACGAAATGCTGCTGTTTCAAACGTATCATGTCAACCATGATGTGACCCCTAGCTCAGAGATCGTTCAGGGCCATCCATTTAGTCATTCCTAACTGTACCTTGTACAACAAGATTATCTCAGCCATACGAATGGAGAAGAAAAGGGAAGAAAAGATGCATATTAAGGGAAGAAACGTGCAGACGACAGACACAAGCAGCTAGGAAAGGAGAGCTTCTGATTGGGCATGAACAGAGGAGAGGGATGACACAATCTTCAGCGCTCCATCCCTATCTCCTTAATAATTAAAAGAAAAATCTTGCTTGCAAGGACGATGTTCTTGATTAATTACTTCGAGATATGGTGTTGGTAAGCTAATGTGGTGCATCGGTTGAATCTGAGGCTCTGGAGGCTCCGGCCGGCCGGTTTCATTTTGCCCTTATCTTGCAGGAACGTGAGTGGAAGTTTTAACGAAAATGTCACGTCTACGGACTACGGTGCAGCTTTGGTGCTGCATGCATGACTTCGGATTGGAGGCCTACAATACCTCCAGATTCCTTCGGTGGAAGGGAATAGTACAATTTTGGTCGCCTTCCATTAATACCAGCGAGCCTAGAATCGCAGCCCGACTGAACGCGCCGTCGGTGAAAGCAACCACTGCAAATTTTAGCCCGTCCGGCCGGGTGATATATGTAGAACGGAGCGTAGACGTAGACGAGGACGGTGAGGTAGATCATCTAAAACGCTTGGAAGTTAGCCGTGTGCGTGTATATGCCGTCACCGGAGCGTCAGACTTACGAGACGACCGAACGCCCTATCGGCCGCGGCACCCAACTTCCCCGGCACGCACGTACCCAAACGTCCCTATATTGGTACCAAGTTGCTCGCTCGATCGGCATTGACATGTCGCATGGCCCGATCGACGATGGAGCAAATTAAAGCCCCACATGGAGCACCACCATGCCGTATCAAACAAGATCGATCAGGCATCTCTCATGTCAAGTCAACGTCACGAACACGCCTCGATCGCGCGCGCGCGTCCCACGGCGCTCTTGTTTGCATGCCCATCCACGGGCCATCCATCGCCCATATGCGCATGGCATGGCATGGCACAACTGATTATTTGCAGCAAACATCCCGGCCGGTGGTGAGAAAGAGAGATGGACACGGCGTACTAATTGGAGCTTCCGTTGGTCTATAACCATTAATTTTGAGACCTTGACGATCGTGCTTGCTCATGGCTTGCAACTTGCATGGCAACTTGCTGCCAGTTGATCGATCACGACCCGTGGAATGGACGCGAGAAGTCGCCGGTGGAATCGAGGCGAAATTAGCCACCATGCGCATCCGCACGCACGCGCGCTGCATACCCTTGCGTACGCATACACCTGCGTGGATCGAGCGATCGTCGGGTTGAGCCGTGGAACAAGTGGCACGCATCCACGCCACACGTTCAGTCAGACGGCAGCAACATCACATCGACCCTCCAGCTCTCTTGTGACTGACCAACTGTTTGATCGACGCCGACGCGTGCCCGGCTTCTTTGATCGGGTCTCCGCCTCTCCGAGCACCGATCGCTCCACGTCCAGTTTCCGCGTGGTTTCACTGTCCGTCCCACAGTGACCCCCAACGTCGCTATCCGTAGGAGCAGTAGAGCTGGACCCTTGCGTTGGCCTATCTGTGCCGAGTCGATTCGGTTTGTACACTGAGGTTCCAGCGGCGATCGACGTTGCGGAATTTCACCCACACACCTAGCCAGGCACCACTGAGCAGCTAGTTTCACCACGTGATGCTCGCGGACGGGGGTGAAACCGTGTGCCCGGCCGCGCAGGTGGCACATGAGCTGGACTGATGGATGTGCGCTGCTGCGTTTTTGTCCAGTTGAATTCAACAGCTGGTACTGTCCAAAATTCCACTTTATACTTTGTTCTCGGAGAATGATGTGCTGGACTACTCGCGTGTCATGGAGGAATGCATGCTTGTCTCGGAAGAAAATGGCCGGCCTCCTTTTCTCACTTCCCTTTTGGCTCCGTTTCACAAAAAATAAAAAAAAATAAAACTTTTTAGCTAGAAAGAGGGATTCGAGATGTGCATGCACTTGGATTTTAGTTAGTGCACGAACACCACCACGTAGTTTACCATTTCTTTGCGAGAAGTGGGCTATGGGTAGCATCTAAGACAACTCCACTGCCCTTTCTCACGCGAGAAAACAAAAGGAACACGGCGTATAATATCTTGCCTCAAATCAAAGACAAAGAAAGGGAAGAACCCAAATTCGGAAAAGGAAACCCAAGGAAAAAATATGTGAAGAGAAAGCAAAAATAAAAAATAAAAAATTAAGAAACATAAACAAAGTAGCCATGCACACGAGTATATTGAGTAAATTATGCGTGTGCCGGATATCTTAGGATCAGCTTTGTAAGGATACTATACTTCAACATCTTGTACCATTCAACCATGCATCTCTTTGGATGTTGCTTTTTTTTTATAGAAAAGGCACTGGCTGAGCCCAAGAAGAGCTCGAACCTAGCCCGACTTTAAATTAACAAAGCCATCAACCGGCTAGGATTACAGAGCACCAACATACACAAAGGAAAACAACGGAAAGAAGGGATACAAGGTGCTAAGTAAAACAACTACAAGGCAACTTCCACAGCGGGCAAGAACACACCACACCGTTGCCAATGACCACCGCTACACCTACATCAGCTAAACTATTAAGAGCATCTCCAACAGCCGTGCTATACTAGCGCCGCGCCGCAAATTAGACCGTTTTAGTGCGCGCGCGCAACGCGGCGGGTCGCTCCAGCGGGCGCGCAAAAACGGAGCGCGCGCTATAACGAGTTGGGCGCGCGGTAGTAAGCACTATCCTGCGCGGCGTATTTCGGGCGCCTGCTACAGCGCGCGGCACACTCCACCGCTCGCGCCGCACTCTCTCCTCTCCTCCTCCTACGCCCCGCGCGCGCCGGCGCCGGTGCCCTGCCACCCATGGACGCGCACACCGGCACCCGCTCACCACGCTGTACAGATGCGATGCGTGATGAGGATAGGGAGGAAGATTCATCTTCGGAGGCGGAAGAATCGTCTTCGGAAGATGAGGACGAAGACGAGGAAGATGTTTGATGTGTCTTTCATTTATGTCTTGAACTTTAGTTTGCATTTTGAACTTGGTTGGATGAACTTGTGGGCATGAACTTTTATTTTCTCAACTTGTTTGTGACAAATTTCACATGTTCATTGCATTTTGATGATTGTTTCAAACTCATTTTGTGGCTAAAATGCCATGCCTGGCGAGTCGCGCGCGCTGTATTTTTGCGCGCCGCTGGAGCGGCACGCGCGCGCTGCATTATAGCGCGGCTGCTGGAGCCAGCCCTGGCGGCCGCGCTAAACCAGCCGAAGCGCGCACGGCAAACGCGTTTTTTACGCACGGCGCATAGCGCGGCTGTTGGAGATGCTCTAAGGCCATGGGAGGAGGGCACCACTGTGTGAGTATTGTGTTCACTGACTACCACTGAAGGACCAAACATGTGCAACAAAGATTTGTCTTTGCCAATGCAAAGGGCCACTAACCCTTTCACCAGGCTCGATGGGTGCCGCACCCAAGCTGACCCAGGAGAGGAATAGGAGCAGACCCACACGCAACGGGGGCCCTACCACCCAAGCACCGTAGTCGGCAGCGGCAAGACAGAACGTCGAACGTGAGATGTTGAACAAAGGCGCCGAACCACGGAGAAGGCTGAAAATGGCAACACAATACATGGGTCAAGGATAGGAATCGGCGGATCACCGGTGCCAAGAAGGACATCGATCCCCTGACACCAACGGTTGGGGCCAAACGCACCAAGAACCAAGCAAGTTGCCGAAGAAGTAGCCTGGCCAACACATGTCGTCATCGAACTGCCGCCAACTCCACCCCCGCTTGAGCAACCCCCCAACGATGCCTTTAGGAAGGAGCACGCCACCACGGTGTCGTCGTCGCTTGGAACAAGGGGTCTGAGGCTTTCACCAGAACTACTGGGAGGGGTTGGAGGAAGGGGATCCCACCGAAGCCTCCAACAAGAGGGGAACAACACCCAGCCACCAGATTCATAGAGCCAACACCCGAAAGCCACCATGGGCTAGATCCAATGCAGATCGGAGGGGATATGGGTTGAGGACGAACTTCTCCATGGCAAGCCAGGAACCAATGAGGGGTCGCCGCAGCAGCCGAGGCCCACCACCTCCATGCCGCCCACACTGCTGGGGAAGTGGCCCACCTGCACCCGCCGACACCGCCCACCGCACAGGCCGCGCCGCGCGCCACCATCTAAGGCCGCCGCCCTGGAAGCTGAGGCTCTCCACCCGAGGTGGAGCCGCCCGGATGCCGTCTGCCACCTTCACCGGTGCCACACAGCCGCGCCGGTGAGCACCTTTGGTGGTGGCGGAGAGGAGAGATGTGAAGAA